>NC_071266.1:8488665-8508665 GCF_023375685.1 Ictalurus furcatus
TTGTGGTGCCAATGATATTTCTTTTACAAATATGTGTGTAAACTATGTATGTAAAATGTAGGTAAAAGACATTTTAAATGCATGTCCTTTACATCTACAGAATTTAGAAAACAATATGTTTGACTGTCCCTGCCCACTACAACTTTATAGAGAAATACAATCACTAAAACACAACAGCGCTTTGAGAAGCTGCTTTTAAAGGCACTTTATAAAATGAAGTTTTTATTATTATAATAATAATTATTATTATTATTATTAATAATAATAATAATAATGATAATAATAATAATTTTGCATCAGTGTGTGAATCAATTAATATCTTGTGCTTGAAACGTCCTTTTCCATGAGTAACCCCTATGAAATATTTGGACTATTCCAAAATCATCATCCAAGTTTTCTGAGGATCATGGGAAGAAGAAAAGTAATTATTTTAAAATAATTGACAGTGCAACCCTGCTACCCAAATTACAGATTGAAGGTAAATTGTATTATATAAATTAACTTTACCAAAAAAAGAAAAAAAAAAAACCTACAGTTTTCAAGATGGAGTCTTTTTTTTTTCACCAAAAAGTAACCCAACATTCAGAAACCAGGTGGGAAACAAAATACTTCCACAATCATACAATCATTAAGAAAGTAATTAGCAGCCAGGTGTAACTAATTATATAATTTAACACATAAATGCACAATATTAGTTAATCATCAAGAAGTGTGACTACCTATATAAAAGCATTAGCATGCCATTAATGTTCTCCTACCATTAGCATGGATTCTTGTTAACCAGATTTTGTGTTAATTTATGTTAATTTTGTGTTAAAGAATTTGTTAATTCCATTCTTATATTAAGTGCAAAATGCAGTCATTGTCATGAACGAAACCTTGTAAAACATGAAATATTGTTGTCTGAGATGGGTTAACACATTTGTTGAATGTTTACTCACATGTTTTCTTAGATTCAGTGTTGGAAAAAAGATAAAACATAAACTCATCTAACTATCTTTACTCTCATTTGCTCTCTTTTTCTCTCATTTTAATGTTCCTCACGTTATATATGCTTGAACCTATGCATATGGAATTTTTTTTTTCTTTGAACCCACCCAAGTCCCCTACCCCAGCCCCACGAAGAGTCCCAGCCGTACGTGACTTGCTACCGAGATGCTGATAGGGATTGTTTATTTTTGCGGTGGAGAAATAATCACTCAAATAAGACATCAAAGATGGATCGAGAATTAATATATGCACAGGGAAAAATGTATTCAAATTGCTCTGGGATGGAGGAGAGGAAAAATATCCCCTAGAAGTTCTCAACTGTATGAGATCAAAACTTACAACACGGGTAGTTACTAAGAGGCACACACAGCCTGCAGTTGAATGAAATTTGGCATAAAAATAAACAGGGCAGTTTAAATTGAGAGAAGTTCTTGAGCTGTCCCTTTTTTAAAAGCCTTCCCTCCTACATGCTGATGCTCCTCTTTGACCCTCCGCAGCCCGAGGCCAGTTTTGGTCCTGCATTTGGTGCTGGATCCTGAATGGCTTATGTTATGTTCTGGATGGTTGGCACTATCTATGTGCCAGATCTGAGCATACATCATGGCCTTGGACACCAGCAAACTGGTGCAATATTCACTTCTTTGCTCCTGCCCAACTCTGTGGGTCTCAGCAAACCCTGCGTCATGGAAAATACCTCCAATATGGCAGATCTGGCTCAAAAACACACTGCTGTCTATAAAACGGCAAAAACGCCAATGAAAAAATGTATAAAATTTTAGTCCAATAAGTTTAGCATGTGTTTTATTAAAAAAAAAGAAAGAAAGAAAAAGTAGAAAAAAACAGTAGAAATAAGAATCAACAGAAGTAGCAAAAAGACAAAAACTAAATAACAAAAACACTTTCTTAGTATATAGAAAGCCTCGGATAGACAGCATTCAAAGTGCAGCCCATCTTCCCTAATTAACAATTTGAAAAAGAAAGAAAGAAAGAAAGCAGTTTATTATATCAGTCAGGATGATTTCTGTTTGTGGTTCCCTGCAGATAAGGCCATTTGCATATTAGCTTTGCCATGCTAACCTACATCTGTCTGCAAGCACTCCAGCTTCGATGTAAATATTTCCCTGACTGCTGATCATGTTTTAAACTTTCATTGCTTGCACTCTTTTTTTAAATTCATTAAATTGTAACTAGATCGATGAATAAGTAAAAAGACAACCAAATGAATAAACAAATCCAGATCATCGGATGAACTGGATGAAATCCTTACTGGTGTGTGATGGAAATTTCTAGCCAGGCTCCTCTTAATTGATTATTAGATATTCGCACCACACCAAAAAACAAGGGTGCGAATTAAAATAAAGCGGACAAATATGCTGTAAATAAACCCAACATGAGCTCTTGAGTCGACGGCTATGTTGTAAACTGGGTAATCAAGAGGCTCTTTGGTGAACCGTTTCCCAGCGGCGTTCCCGCGGACACGCAGAGACGATTAAATGAAAATTATAGCGTCTTGGTGTTCTCGCATTATAATATAACAAACGCATTAATTCAGTTTATAGGCTGATCTTTGGCTTATAATTCAAATAGCTACATACTGCATTTATAAAGATGTGCAATCCAGTTAAAGTCAATAAAGACACTGGCACGCCGATAACTTTTTTTTTTTCTTGTGTGTGTGTGTGTGTGTGTGTGTGTGTGTGTGTATGTGTGCATGTGTACATCTATCTTAATCTAAATGAAGAATGCTAAAAGTGTTTGTCTTGGACATAAAAATGTTGCATGTGTTGCAAATTTGAAACGCTTTACTCCAACCTGCTCCGGCTGTATCTGTTTATCAATCATGTTCGTTTGTTTACTTACTGAGTTTTTTTTTTTTTTTAAAAATCATATTTGTCTCTCATACCCTGAAGAACCACACATCAATCACTTCCAAGAGGCTCATCATGTATCTTTAGTGGCATTTTTGGAATGAGTATACCTTTTGATTAGTCAATATCTTCAACCCTGCCACTGCACCTCACCCCTTATTTTTGCTCTCTTCTAATCACTTTATGTAGATCCAGTTTCATTTTTCCTAATAAATAACATCGCAAACATATTAAAACGCCTCAGAAATCTCATCGGCACAAGCTTTGATGTATCCACATTACAGCGCTTTATATTAAATTACATATTTCATTTATGGATTGATGATGGCCACAGGCTTTCTGATTTGCCCATTTTTAATCCATCACCCTTCCTCCCGCCCTTCAGCTGCAACACGGGCAGTAATATGATTAATGTAAATGACGTTTCATTGTTCTTTCTTATTTACATTCCACTCTATTGACAAAAGTTCAGGGTGAGTTATGGAATGGGTTGCTTCATTACCGTATTAGCTAACTACAGTTGCAGATGGGAGTGATGGCTCAATAGGGCTTTAGGATAATAACTCTGGCATTCTTAATAATCACACTGAGAGCATTTTGACTGCTATTGGATGTGAAAGGAAGAACACAAGCATAACTACTTTAATATTAAACTTCAAATAACTTAACCAGAACTTGAGAAAGTTTGACAATTTCAAGAGAGTCACTTCCAGCCATCAAACAAGCACTTCACCTTCAGATTTACTCTTGGATTGGACACCAGTCCATCATACCATCCAAACACAGATTCACACCTAGGAGTAATTTAGCATACCCAGTTTACCTATCTGTATATTTTTTAAATGAGGGAAGAAACTGGAAAACCCAGAGGAAGCCCACTTAGAGAACATAAACTCTGCACAGAGAGTAAATCTAGTTTAGGTTTAGACCCTGAAGCTGTGACACTTTAACAATTTATCATTTGTAACTATTTTTACAGGCAGATTTTAATAATAATTACTATATAAAAGATATAGATAATATCTATATAGATACAGTCGAGGTCAAAAGTTTACATATGCCTTGCAGAATCTGCAAAATTTTAATAATTTTAAAAATAAATAAATAAGAGTGATCATAAAAAATGCATTTTTTTTTTTAGTACTGCCTTGAATAAGCTATTTTACAGAACAGATGTTTACATATAGTCCACAAAACACAATAATAACTGAATTTACACAAATGAACCAGTTCAAAAGTTTACATACGCTTGATTCTTAATAACGTGTGTCGTTAAGTGGATGATCAATGACTGTTTTTTATGTTTCGTGATAGTTGTCCATGAGACTCTTGTTTGTCCTGATCAGTTAAACTGCCCACTGTTCTTCGGAAAAGTCCTCCAGGTCCTGCACATTCTTTGCTTTTCCAGCATGTTCTACATATTTGACCCTTTTCCAACAGTGACTATACGATGTTCAGATCCTTCTTTTCACACTGACAACTGGCCAAAGTTGGGTGTAACACATTACATTTTAAATTTATGTAATTTGATTACAGTTACTGATGTCAATAAAATTACTTTACTTGCGTTACAAATTTATTGTTAAGAAAACAATATAAAGTAAAATGTATTTTTTAAATAAATCACATTTTGCCCTTAAGATTTTTTCTTTAGCACTGAATAATTCTCCACTTGAAGCGGTTTGTCACTACGTAACTAAACGTCAGTAAAAGAAGACCGCCTGTAATTTTCAGTGAACGGAGGCAAGACCAATCAGACAGGGTTTACAGGAAAATACGTGGAAACACTCGTGTCTTATTGGCTGTCAGCTCTCAATTCTGCCAAACGCTAGCTCACAGTCAGTGTGAGGAAAAATGGATATACACATATTTTTTTTTTTTTGTAAAGGGGAAACTGAAACACTAATATCCTCTGATGCTAAGCAGGAAAACAAGGTGTGTAACTGTCTATATGAGTTCCAGTTTACGTGAACATGATATGAGCAGAGTATAAGTAAAGATAATGTATTTTGCATGGCACCAAATTAGCCTAGTTAGAAAAGTTTTATATTTTATCACTCTGGTAGTCCTACAAACAGTGACAACACCCGAGGCATGTTTTATGACAAATCCATCTTTTTCTGATCCTGTCATACATTGATGGGTGCTAAAATTCCGGAAAGAACTATGAGTTTCACTTTGTAGTATATTTTTGTAGGTTTGTAGGTCTGATTACTTTTTACATATATAAATCAGTAATGTAATCAAATTACGATTTTAAGTAGTAATTAGTAATCAGTAGTGGTTTTACTTTTTTGAGGAACTTGTCCACACTGCAACTAACTCATACACAACTATCACAAAAGGTGCAAACATTCACTGATGCTCAGGAAGGCAACATCATACATTCATGGCAGTACTAAAAAGATATTTAAACTAAATAATAATGAGGTTATAATAATAGTTATTAATAACAATACAGGTTTGCCAGGGTATTTCTACCTAAATATTCAAAATACAGAGTGGCCTCTGGGCAAATAGAATAATTTAGCATCCATGGTGTGATTTTCTAAGCTGAAATTCACTTTATGAGGGCAAGTTAGTACAACCGAATGGGAAGTATTCAGTTAGCATAAGACTGGTTTTGCTGAATACAAAATGTAGACAGACAGAATAAAGACAGAATAAAACCCATATTTTAATAAAGGTTTTTGAAGTTATGTTTTAACTCAAAATGTATGTTTCTCAAAATTATGAATATAGCAATGTGGTTTCGTATTAGATATTCACTGAAAATTCGCTTGTCTGCCAGTAGCATTCAACAGCAGTCTGTGAAATGGTTTTCTTTACATTTATCTTATGAATAGTATGCATACTCATACCATTGATTTGTTATTTTGCTTTAACACTGTTTTTTATTAATTACAAAATATTTAAACTCCAAGTGATTATCAGTTTTGTGTATAACTCTATATCTGTACAGATGTCCAGAGACCTGATCTCAGATCAGCACTCATAACTCTGGCTTTATTTCAGGGCTTAGTTTGAGAACAGCAGGACGTTCCCTTTTCTCCATTCTCCATGAATAAACCATGTAGAAGTTTCTAATTATTTCATAAAACATCTCATTGATCTTTATTGAGCTATGGGTTTGTGTTGGCCCTCTTGAATGAACATGATGGCAGAGGTGGGGAAAAAAATCCCATTCTATTTTAATAATGTTATACAACAAAAATTATCTCACAGGGGACGCTTGGACTAAAACAAAGTCCTTTCAAGAGTTCACACATGCTAATGGAGGGTAAAACACATTGCTAAAATCTGACCATCACGGGAGGATATTTTTGTCATTTCTCCGAAATCCTGAACACACACACATAAAAAGAACATTGGCACCAAGTTGTGCAAAGCCAGATATTGACAGCTTCCCATATGGTGTCTGTTTGAAGGAGAGAGAAAGGCAAGGGACTCTGCAATCAATAATACAAATCCATCTACCTATTTACAGATCTACCACTTCAAAACACATCCCTTAGCACACCACATAAAAGACTTTCATTTTCATATCCCCTTTCATTCCTCTCTTAATGCTTCACACACCCTCTCCAATTGTCCTCTGTCATGAATCACATCAGACACCTCAGCATTTTTTTTGGGACGAGATTGTGCCTCATTACCAGCAATCCCAGTAACTACCCCTGCATTATAAAATCTTTACAGAAAATCCACCACTAAAGCCTCCAGTAGGGCTAATAAGAACCTGCTGCTGCATAAGAGGTGTGTGTCATTACCTTTACCACCACACAGATGCAGTCATGAGGACACACACACACAGAGCCCTGGCTGTAATGAACACGACTTGTTTCAGGCTCTAATTGCACAAAGGCAGGTTCTTAAGTATCAGTGCAACTTTTCAACCTCTTTTTTCCCACCTACCTAAACCAGAGGCCAATTAAAGTACAGCAGGATTAAACACATATATAGCCACATACAATATATACCAACACACACACACACACACACACAAATAGAAACAAAAATACTGATATAATCATGATTTAAGGATATAAAAGAAAGAACAAAGAAACAAAAGAAAATAAGCAAGAACCAAAAATGGAAAGAAACAAGAACATAGGACATAAGAAATATAATTTATGAAAGAACAAAAAAAAGCAAAGAAAAAAAAAAAAAATTACAAAAGGGAAAAAGCAAGAACCAAAAATGGAAAGAAAAAAGAAACTAGGAAAGAAGAGATATATTTAAGAAAGAAAGAAAGAAAGAAATGTGATATTTTTAAAAAGAGGTAAAGAAAGAAAGAGAAAGAAAGAAAATGGATATTTAAAAAAAAAAAAAAAAGAAATGAAAGACTGCTAAGGTAGAATGCAGGCACTAAGGCATTATGACTGGAATTATGGCAGCTTTGTTTGTAAAAGTGAGAATTGTATCATGGTGTTTCTGTGTCTATCTGAGGTTTCTCCACACACACACACACACACACACACACACACACACACACACACGCTTATGAAGTGAAAGGAAGCACAAAATGTGAGCCTCTTTTATCAGATCCATTACAGCAGAGCTCCTGAATTACTGCACACACATTATCAGTCTCAGAAATGTAAATCTGACTCGTTTGACTCGACTCGTCCCCACAATTACCCCAAAACCAGAGAGCTCATTCATGCAGACGTATATTTTTACATGTGTGCTTAATGACGTGAGAGTGGAGGCCATCAGTCCCTGAGGAATAAACCAGTCTTTGTTCTTTTATTAATGATTCACCACTCCTGAGATCCGTCCAATCATTACGCTTCAAAAAATTATTATGACTCTGATCAAATTAGGCAGGAAAAGCATGCTTGTTTTCCCAGACTCCTCACTCGTCCACCGTGAATCATCATTAGCATCAAACATGTAAGTGCTTCTCGGAAAATAAAGAAATATTTTATTTTTGACTTTGACTTCGGACATTTGGTGGTGTGGTAGAGTGGTCTCACCTCAGCCTAGTACACTACTGAAAGAAAGAAAGAAAGAAAGAAACAAACAAACAAAAAGAAAGAAAATGTATTATATATTGATTTATTAAAGAAAGAAAGAAAGAAAAACATAAAATAAAGAAAATGTACGTTATATTGGTTTAGTAAAGAAAAAACAAACCAACAAACAAGACAGAAGGAAAGAAATGATCAAATTAAAGAAAGAAAAAAATCAAGAAACAAAAAGAAAGAAAGAAAGAAACAAACTAAAGGAAATAAAGAAAGAAAGAAAGAAAAAAGAAAGAAACAAATGCTTTTGGTTTGACTCATTCCAGGTGGGAGGAGCTAGAACAGGTCTGACTCCTCCCCTTTGTGCTACTTGTGGATATAAATTTGGCTGATTATATCCGCTATAACATAAGTGATAACAGGAACTTTACATTGAACTTTACAGAATATTAAATGTAACTATAAATGATGTTAAATGATATTTATGAAAACCTAATGCTTCACATACAGCCTGATGGAATACTCCAGGTTTATGGCATATTTATCATATCTTCCTCTCCCACCCTTAGCTACTGATTAGGCAAGAGAAAAAGATCGATATAATTGATTACCTACAAATGAATTAAAGCGAGCTGCAATCAATAAGACGGGTGAGAGATTTAATGTACAGTAAAGGTTTGAATAGGGAGGTGCTGTTACACGTGAAAAAAATAAACAAACATGTAGCTATTGTTCACACTCTCTTGGATTTTCAGTTATTAATTATGGAAGTACATTTATTTTTAAAATTTAAAATCTACATTATTTAAGGAATAAACCAAGACATGGTGTTATTATACGGAAATATGCAGTTAATAAGACAAAAGGATTCAGCACGTCATGTCACCAAAAACCGCAAGACTTTTTTGTGTCAGAAAATGGAAACAAAGCTCTGACACTGGAGACTCATTCCTTAAATCCCAAATAAATGTCAGAAAACTTATATCGAACATTATATTGAAACCATATCAAACAATTACTCGCTGCGTCCCTGTATAAATGATAACAAATTGATATAAAGATGTGATTTGCCAGACAGGTGGCACTATTGTCAGAGCTGTTGTTATAGAGAATGAATCAACACCTTCTGACCAATCAGATTTGAGGATTCAGTGGTGCAGTGGTATACGTTTATTTAGCATAAGCATACATAAAAGTAACCGACTTAGACAGGCCAGAAGGGGTATTCAGAAAAGGCAACATCAGTGTGTGTGTGTGTGTGTGTGTGTGTGTGTGTGTGTGTGTGTGTGTGTGTGTTTGTGACTTGCTTGATCTGGCCCCCTGGTGATGAGATGTTCTCAGTCTAGTAGCTTTAGGGAGAAAGCAAATTGAAATTATTTGGCTTGTTCCTAAGGCGTACACTGCTGGAAATAAACACAGGACTACCACTTCATAGTCGTGGGACAGTTTTTATTTTTAAAAAATTGTCATAGTAGCTCATGGGTTAACATTCATCGCTAATAACTGGAAGGATGTGAGATCAAGTCATAAGAATTCCAAAGAAATATTGGAGGCTCTTGAAGTCCCCCAAAATTTGAAGGCCATAATTATTTTCCTCACATTGGATGACAAATTGTTCTGACAACTGAAAAAAGACTCCGAAGCACCTAGCCTTGTCAAGAAACCCAAATTTTATAAATATTTAAATTACCCCCCCCCCCAACCTTACACAAGCCCACCCCCTTCCCTTGATAAACCTTATACTGTATATGGTTTCATTACTCTGTAATTTCCTTGGCATACATTTCCATATATTTGCATATTTGCATATGATTGGCTGTTCTATTTTATGATGCAATAACACTTACTTGTCACAGGCTCAATATTAACTACTTAATATTAAATTCAACTTGTATTTATCTTTAAAAATATAGAAAATGTTCATACTCTGCCTAAATACGTTGGTATTAAAATATGTTTAAGGTGGCTTTCCCACTAAAAGGGAATATAATAACATTTCTACAAGTCTCTAAAATCTGTTCCTTTATAGTGTTTCTAGAATGTTCCATTCCTGGGAATATTCTTCAGAAATCACACATTTAACCACTTGAAAATTGAGTAAACAGTTGAGATTTTTTTAGCATAGGCTAGCAAATGCTTAAAATGTGGCTAGCATCCTTGCTAAAGGCAAGGTACATGATTGTCCTTGATATTTAAGATGTATTATTTTACAATAATTCTTTCATTCTATAATTTCTTTAATAGTGATAATGACCTCATCAGTCAATATCACAAAATCACTGAAAATACAGAACTTGTAATTTCTTCCCACAATCTTTGGGAAAATTCAGCTATTTGGATGCAACTTATTGGTGAACATGTGACTTGTGGAACAATCCATCTACTTGAACATGTTCACATAACATGGTTGAATAAATGAATTAAAATGTACATTTTTCATCACCTATAATGAACGATTCATGGAAAAGCATGTTTCAAGCACGAGATGTTAAATGGTTTCACATATTAATGATTTTAATGATTATTATTCAACTCCAATTCAATTAATTCAACTGCAATTCTACTACAGACCCGAGTGCAGTGAACTTTATGTACAATTATACACGGGTCATCTCTGGACAATATGCTGCCCATCTGTTGTCATCTGCTCTCGCTCCCATTCGGCATGGCCTAGAGCCCAAAGCAGGTCACATGTTGTGTCTTTCAGCCATATTTAGGTCAGGCTTTTCTTTTTTGGACATGTCCATGCTTGAAGCTCTGTGTTCAGAAGTAATGCTACACCTGCAAGGCTGTTTTTTTGTTTCCACAAGGGAATGTTGAAAGGAAGAAAGGAGGGTGGGAGGGAGGAAGGGTTTAGGAGAAGTGAGGATGATATGGAAAAGGACAGGATGGGGGTCGAATTATATACGTATCCACTGCCAGTAGGAGCTTTGCTGTCAAAAGAGATCAGAGGGTGCCACGATTTAATGATGAAGGAAGTGTGTATATATATATATATATATATATATATATATATATATATATATATATATATATATATATATATATATATATAACACGCGGCATCATTTGCACCTTTCCCACTGGCGATAATGAGAATATTAATCCGGCATTAGAGCTTTTAATGACATGATCACTGCACACATACGAAAGGCATGAGACAAGATCAGACAGATATTAGATCTACACCAAGGTGCACATTAACGTCGCTCTGTTCTTGACAGAAATGGTGACATGCAAAATGATAAAATTCACACATTGGCTAAAAATATAGATTTATCCTCCATATCGATTGTTTTATAATGCAGGTTATGACTCCTAAGACCCGAAACAGCTACGACCCCATTATGTCCTGTTATGATCCCATGAACGAGGCCCCCTCGCTAATTTTCTTTCATAGTAGATTAATGTGCATTAAGATCATACAATAAAGCATCTTAATTAGACTTGGTCATAAAAGGGTCTAATTTTATAACTCCGGGCTATTTTCTGTGAAACAAGCCTCAGGGCTTTGCAATGTTTCAGGCAGTGTTTCACCTGACATGGATCCGAATTCATAAAAATAACTGCATTTTAATGGTTATTAGTCAGGGGTGAAATAATACACTTTGGTCATGATTTAATTCATTTTATTGATACTGGCTTCAAGATTTCGATTCAGCTCTCAAAATATTTTCAACAAAATGTGCATGAAGAAAAAGGATGACTGAAAAGACTGTTAATTTTTTTCTGAATCATAAACAATGTGTATTTTTGTCTTTATAAAACAAAACAAATCAAAAATTGCTATGAACAGAGGTTTAATATTGTAAACAAAATGCACTACATGTTCACCATATCTTAAAAAAGTAAATAAATACATTTACAAATTTTCCCTCATTTTTTTATTGAATATACAAAGTGTCTGGACTTTAAAAATGATTGCCTGAAACATAATGAGCTTGGTAATTGAAATATAGCTCCAAAGTCAGCTAAAATGACCGTTTAGTTTATTTACAAGCCAAGACTTAAATTTGTGGTCACATGATCACATGAGAAATGAGAGGTCAAATATGAGAGCATGGTCCATCTCAGTTGCTGTGCCTAATTGATTGGCTGTAGCTGATGAAGAAAGGTCACACTCCATCTGCAGGTGTGTGTGTGTGTGTGTGTGTGTGTGTGTGTGTGTGTGTGTGTGTGTGTGTGTGTGTGTATGCAGGATGTACACTGTGTGTAAATACACATTAAGAGTGTGAAATGGAGGTTTGACTACTTGGTCAGTGTAAGTTATGACATCATGTGGTTGTGATATACTATATCAGTACAAACTAGGGGTTGTATAGACTAGTCTATACATTCACTACTTTTGTTTAAATGGAACATATTAATTTCATATTGTATAAAGTGTAGAGGTGTACACAGATCTGTTTTATTAATTTCACTTCAGCAGAAATTCCTTGCACAGATTTTGTCCTTCAAAGCTATATAAAATGTAATACAATCTATGTGTTGAGGCAGAATGAGTTCCATCATGACCAGCACTGTGTGAAAGTTTGTATTCACAGGTTACGCATCACTATGCAGTCTGACTGATCTAGTGTAGAATGTATGGCAGCTCACAGAAGTTGAGCCAGATTTGTTTTCAGAGGCTGGAATTGAACCGGCTGTAGCTATCACTTCCTGCATCGAAGAAAGATCAGGCATTGAGCAATAAAGAGGGATCTGTGGACTGACATGAGCTTCCATGCTGCGCATTCTCAGTTTCAGAATCAATTATTTCAGGTGTATTATGCTAGAAGATTGATTAATTGATAATTTGATTGATTCATTCATTGATTGACTTACTGTATGTATTGTTGTTATCGTTGTTTAAATTCTATCCAAAAAAGCATTGTAGTTGGAACTTTTCTACTAGTTAACTCCTTTTTTGAATTACTGATAGACATAACAAGTAAACATGAATAGTCATACATTCATCAAATACTCTCAGCAATACAGAGCAAATCTGGGTTCTTCAGTCGTGATTGGTTGTGAAATGTTTCCCTAAAAGTTCAGGTTTTTTCCTGAGTTGTCCAGACTTCTGAAACCCTCAAAGAGCACCTAAACCACTGTTGCATACCATTAATAAGTACAAGGTATTAGGAAAGTTCGGCTCCTTTTTTCCTGCCTCTTTCCTTTTTGAAGTCTTCTCCTCTCATAGTGTATTCAGATAGCCAGGTTTGTTTAGGGATTACACTCCTATCTTTGATCATGCTTAATTAGCCAGGATCTATCACCTATAGCTCATTAGAACGAGCAGGTTATGTGTGTTAATCTCGGGTTGATAGTGAGGAGAGAGCGAGCGGACTGGGACTTCGCTCAGTGCTGAGGAAGGTGTGTTGATAAAGGCCTCCGGTGCAGATCGATACCCATCCCTCCTCCTGTCTATGCAGGATCAAGAGTTTGATTCACAAAGGCTCTTTCTGCATAAAGAGGCAAACAGACGTTCACAGGAAGCTCCCCAGCTCTGTGTAGACTCTGAGTCCATTTGTCTCTCATTCCACCTTCATATTTTAAACTTTCTCAACACTACTACATGTGAAACAAATCACATAATTAAATCATATGAAAAGTTACAGAGGTTAGGTTTAGGCGTGGGGTTACACTTTGAAGCTTTCCTTACAATCTCATTTGTATGAATCTGAACAACTTCAGACATGAGGTTTGACTTTCAACATGCCATGTAAATACCATATAAATCTTTTAACATATATAAAGTAGCCTGATTGAGGTGTTTGATTGTTCTTCTATGTCTTTCTTTCTTTCTTTCTTTCTTACTTTCTACCATTTTTATTTCCTATTTTTGTTCCCAGATTTTATTCAGTTTTCATTTTTGTCTATCACATATTCATTTTAGTGATAATTTTCTTATTTTATAGCATCATTCTTTCTTTCTCTCTTTCTTATTTATCATTTCTTTCTATTTTTTCTTATCAAATTTCATTTCATTTACTGCATGATGTGAAAAAATAAAAGTAAAACTAATTTCTCATCTTAACCTGTAGAAAACATTCTGTCATTAAATGTGTATAAAGACATTATGAAGAAAAATAAAGCTTGGAAGGAAATAGCAGAAATCATTGGTTCCTCTAGTGAGTGTACCAACAAAGTTCGCATGAACCCTAGCACGTAATATATAAATCAAGCCATCACATTTTTCACACTGAGCAGTGCATCATTTAATTTCTTGTCTATTACCCTTTCTCATTGCACTGGTGTCCACTCCATTTTACCTTGACATTAGAAATATGATGCTTTTGGAAAACTTCTATATCTGATGCTTTTTGAAAACTTTATTATCATGACTGTTAGCATGAAAGAAACTCCAAGACCTTTACATCTCTTTTCTAAATGCACTGAACAAAGCAACAGAGCGAGGAAACACACAGGAAATGTGAGGCGAGGAAAAAAGTCACTTTAACTCTGACTCGCCACACGTTTGCTGATGACCCTTTTAGCGAGTAATTTTCCCTGGATTAGAAAAACAATCAATCCAATCATGAGGGGATAGAACTGGTTTTAGCAGAAATCTCTTCAGAAGTTATTGGGTGTTGAGGGAAGGGGGAGCGAGTTGGATATATTTCCGTTCACAATAATTCATTTATGTCTTCAAAACTGTTTGAGAAAACAGAGTTACTGTGCCTTTGTTGTGTTAAAAAAAAAGCTTATCCTCTTTCTATGAAGAAAGCCAATAAGAACAGATTATGAAAAGCCACAAAGGGTCCAAGTGTTAAAAAAAAAAAAATGAATGGCAGCGCTGATAAAGTTGAGCAAACGAAGTAATTGACCTGCACTGGAGATTAATGTGAAACAAGGTGGCGGGTGCTTCAGAGCTAATGAATATTCTTCAAAAGGCTGGGCGAGAGGAGATGGGTCTGCTTGATGTGCCTGACATTGAAAGTTTTTAGTGTGAAACTGGAGAAATTCTGTTGCTCGTCATTTGTATGCAAATTTCCTGTTACACAAATTAACCCTTGAACCTGGTGTCACTCCTCATATGGACAAATCTGCACCCCTCCTTCCTTTACTACCGCCTGGCTCTCTCCACCATGCCATGCTGCTGCATCCCTCTCTCCGAATCTTCTTCTTTAAAGACACCAAAGTCAAAATGCTTCCTTTTATTTACCTCAGAGAATAAAAGCCAGGCGGCTGATAGCAGAATAGGGACGTGAACGAACTCAAAGATACACAAAGAAGAAGAAAACAAGCCCAAAAAATCGGATTTCTCAATGGACCACAAAGACAGAAAGGCTCGACGTGGAAGCGTAGCACCTCAGCCTTAATCGAGCTGCGCAGATTTAAGGTGAACCTCCAGGACAATGTGGAAATCCTGTTACTGCTCTCAAGCGAGGAGCACACCAAGGCAATGCACTAAGACCTGAGACTCATCACCTAAACTAATAACATTCATATACTTTGAATACCAAAGCAGAAAGGAAAGGACCTGCAATGTGTAGCAGTTTGTGATTTCATGATTGTAGAAAAAAAAGTTACAGTCCTGATGAAGGAAGGCTTAGCATTTAAACCTTTAATTTATTATTACAGGATTTCTTAACATTCCAATGGCAGAAATCTCGATAAAATGGTAATGCATCACCACCTAACATTACCTAACTTGCGTTTGCATTTGGACTTAATAATATAATGTCTCACTTAGCCTAACACTAGCTAGCTTGTAGTATGACCTTATATTTTTCTATATGTAAGTTGCAATCAAAATTATTCAACCCCCATTGCAAATCAGGTTTATTTTCAAATGTTTACAGACTTTCAGCTGTTTGTAATGAACAAATCAAACAAACGCAATTGAAATAGTTCAACACAACGAATGCTTCAAATGGTTTCCCCAAATTCAAATTTAAATGGAACTTATAATGACTTCTCCAGTCTAAAAAATTCTTCAACCCCTTCATGGCAAGTGTCTTTAATAGAGCACCCTTTTGCTGTTATGACCTGCTGCAAACGAGATTCATAGCCAGACACCATCTTATGGCAGCATTCCTGAGGAATCTTTGCCCATTCCTTATGATCAATGGCCTCCAGGTCAGTAATATTATTGGGTTTGCATGCTGCAGCTGCCTTCTTCAAACCCCACCAGTTTGAAGACCTCTTCTGCAACCAAGCCTTGGTGGAATTTGAGCTATGCTTGGGATCATTGTCCTGTTGGAAGGTACAATGACACCCAAGCTTCAGCTTCCTCACATCTTCCTCTTCATCTTGCCTTCCACATGCTGCAGGTTTCCAGTGCCAGAGGATGCAAAGCAGCCCCAGAGCATCATCAAGCCACCACCATGCTAGACTGTGGACAGAGTGTTCTTTCTTCATTCTTCTTCCTCCAGACACACTGCTGATCCATCATGCCCAAAAGTTCCAAAAGTATTGTTTCATCGTGCCACAGAACAGAAACCCAAAACTTTTGTGGCTTATTCATATGATTTTGAGCCGACTTTTTTGTGCTTTTGGGTCAGTAGTGGTGTACATCTTGGAATTCTGGCATGAAAACCCGACTGTGCTCACTGAAACCCCAGTGTCTGTTGCTACCAAGACTTTATGCAAGTCTTTTGCAGTCACTCAAGGGCTTTTCACAACCTGCCTTCTCAGAAATCTGGTTGCAGCCTTTGATATCTTCCTTTTTTTGCCCCATCCAGGTAGAGTGCACTCAACAAATCCCTAGCCAGTTCAGGTATTTCATTTGTTCCAGCTTAAGCACACCTGGTGCAACTAATGAAGCCCTTGATTAGTTGCACCATGTGTGCTTGAGACAGCACCTGGTTTGCATATTTGTGCTCTTGTGATTGATTCTATTCAGGGGGTTGAATAACTTTGAGACTGGAAAAATTATTATAAGTTGCATTTTCAGTTGAATTTGGGGAAACCATTTGAAGCATTCATTGTGTTGAACTATTTCAGTTGCTTTTGTTTGATTTGTTCATTGCAAATAGATTTGTAATGGGGGTTGAATAATTTGGATTGCAACTGTACTTGTCTATATTATAAACATACAGCATACCAGTGCTGTATATTCATTTAATCTGATTGGTCAGAAATAAATTTATAAGCAACTACACATGTTAGCAAATTGCTGCAGTGCTGTCATTGATTATTTTCCTATAACAGCATGCCCCAGCATATAAGGAAAAATGCACAGTGTGATGTGCTATAAAAAAATAATCAACTACAGGGTTGTGTGATGCCACCCAATGTGAAGCAAAGTTACTGTTATCACCATGGGGGTGGTTTATTTTCCAAAACAGCATGTTCTTCCATCCATCCATCACTCCAGCTTCTATACCGCTTATCCTTTTCAGGGTCACAGGGAACCTGGAGCCTATCCCAGGGAGCATCTGGCACAAGGCAGGGTACACCCTGGACAGGGTGCCAATCCATCGCAGGGCACACTCACATACACATTCACACACCCATTCATACACTACGGACACTTTAGATATGCCAATCAGTCTACCATGCATGTCTTTGGACTGGGGGAGGAAACCGGAGTACCCAGAGGAAACCCCCGCAGCACGAGGAGAACATGCAAACTCTGCACACACAGGGCCACGGTGGGAATCGAACCACCGAACCTGGAGGTGTGAGACGAATGTGCTAACCACCGTGTGCCCCCAGCATGTGCTTAAATGTGTTTTATTCCTCTTATAGCACATTTGCCTCGCATCTCTGGGGTTGGGGGCTTTAATCCCACCTCTGCATGTGCAGCGTTTGCATGTTCTCCCATGCTTCAGGGGTTTCCTCCGCCAGTCCAAAGACATGCGTTGTAGGTTAATTACCATTTTAGAATTGTCCATAGTGCATATTAATGTGTGTGTGTGTGTGTGTGACTGTGCTCTGCGATGTATTGGCACCCTGTCCAGGGTGTACCCCGCATATATATATATATATATATATATATATATATATATATATATATATATATATATATATATATATATATGCATACATCCATTTTCTATACTGTTTATCCATCAGGGTCACAGGGAGCCTATACCCTGTCCCAGGAAGCATATATATATATATATATATATATATATATATATATATATATATATATATATATATATTGTCAAAAGCCTTATTATATAAACTGAAATAAAAAGTTAATATGAAGTTTATTTAGTGTCTAATTGCACCAGGTTGTTCTTTCTTGCTGTTTGAACCTGAGACCCACCAGCGTGATGGCAAGTGCTTTTGGAGTGAAATGGGTTTAGACAAACATACAAAGCAGACACACAAGCAGTGGCCACCAGCTCCTTTGGCTGTAAGTTTCCTTCAAAGGTTCCCCTCAGGATACACTGTATGCGGATATAATCCAACCGGCTTTGAAGTGAAGACTCCAAACGTCTTTTGGCTCGCATGCTGCAAGTGGCATCTGAGTGCTTTGGGTTATTGGAGGAGAAAAGAGGCTTGAGTGTGGAGGGAAGTGAAGAGAAAAACACACCGGCACCTGCCAGATACACGCTGCTTCATCTACCCATAAAAAAGCCTCCTGTCTTTCTCCCTTTTTTGCATTTTAATCTCTCAATTATGACTCTAGGTGATCACATTTGAAACCACGTCCATGACCTCTGGCACTTGCATAAATTTGAATGAAAAGAAGGAATGATTTTTTTCTTATTCACATGACCTCTCATGCCTCTGTTTTTGGAGCGACAGCATTAAAAGAGGACCCCACTCCAAAAGACAAGAGTGTACTTCACAAATACTGGGAGAGAAAGGAAAAAAAATGGGAAGAAAACATGCCATTATTTACTCGATGTACCAACTTCTTGAGAACGCCGTGCAATGTGGATCAATAGTGTGTCAGTTCTAATGAGGACTTGAAGATGCTAGCCACCCCCTCCTCCACCTCTCCTCCAGTCAAGGGTCAAATTTTAATCACTGGCTCTCTAGATGAGCATCTCCAACTGAGAGGTGGAGGGAAAAAAACAAAGAGACAGAGAAAGGGAGATAGATAGAGGGAGACTCTCCTCCAGAGCAGAGATTTTGAGAGGTTGGGAAATCAGACCGGAGCAGTTGGCACTAGCCTGAAGTTGCAATTGAAGATATGATTGGACAGTGTGTATGTCAGAGTCAAGTGGGAGAGACTAGAGAGGAGAGATGCCACATTGCCATATGGCACAATCGCTTAGGAGTGCAATTTAAAAGCCTCAGGTAGATTCACACACACACACACACACACTCACATGTACACACTTCTGAACTTCTGGCTTAGGATCTGTTGCGCGCTCTCCTTGGCTCTCTCATGTTTTGCGATAAAAAGTTTTAGGGTTGCGATGCCGAGGCAGGGAGATCCATTAGAGTAGCTGGGAGGCCTACGTTTATGGTTGTTGGTATAAATTTTAGAAGAGAGATGTTATATGAGGTGGAGAGCACCAGAGATGGTGGTGAGAGTTTATTGAGTCGTTAGTTCAAGGCCTGAACATGGCCGGTTGCTGAACAGACTCATGTTGTACTTTGCTGGTCACTAGTAAGCATTCCTGAGTTTATTTTGGGCAAAATACCTTTTATTTAGGTACACCAAAATGTATCACATAACATAGTAAGTATTTTCTCCCCTATTTGGTCATTTGCCAATTCCAGCACCTTTAACACAGTACAGGAAAGCACTATCTGCCCTCTTCCACATCAGCACACATACACTAATGATTGGTTACTGTTACTATGATTGACAAGGGAAAAGGAGTAATGTCATCCCTCACACCCCAGAGATCACAGATAATTTTGCTATCCAGGACTCCCAGCAATGGAGATTTATGGCATCACTGAGATCTCATTGGCAACTTGTGATCTCCTGATGATAAGGTAAGCGCTTTTCTGTTGTCCTACTAAGGAACCATGTTGAGTTTCTTGAGCTGGTTCAGGAGTTGTAGCTGAATCAGGGATGAACAAATCACTAGCCTGGGGACCAGGGACAAGCCAATTTCTTGTATGAGCTATTTAATTTTATTTTATTAGGGTAGCATGGTGTTGCCTCAAGGGTGGGTGCCATGGTGGATCGTCCCTGGTCCCAGGGTCCCTGGTTCGATTCTGATCTCAGGCTTCTATTTGTGTGTCTCTGTGCATGTTCTCCCAGTGTTGTATTGGGATTCATTTGGGTTCTCTGGTTTCCTTCATTCCAAAATCATGCCGGTAGGTGAATTGG